>NC_048444.1:8008921-8056390 GCF_004353265.1 Vitis riparia
GGTGAGCAGGATAGAATGATGAGTGCAACACTATGAGGCCTAAGATTAGAGCCAACCACCAAAGAGGTATGGGAATGGAGAATTCAACCGCCATATTTCACTAGAGGAGCTGCTGTTTGCCGGTCTCATCTCTTTCTCTGTGGGTTTTTTCTTTTCTGCAAGTGCGAAGAAATGAGGAAGGTGAGTGGGTATTTAAGAGGGAAAGTTCGAATAGTGGAGAGCATTAGGACACTTCATATTACTGAAGAGCAATTGGTCCCCAAGGAAGATTCTCTTTTGTGATTTATAAATCCTGTCTATTTATGGGGAAAATAACAGCTAGCTTTCAATTCCCAATCCTGATATAACCCCATATCATAAATAATTTTCTTTTAAGTATTTGTTTTTTTATGTTTAATTTTCATTATAATACATAGAAAAAATAAATAAATATGATGCTTGCTTGGGTCACCCAACATCAGAGTTCCAATCATTTTCACAAGATTATGAAAAAAAATATAAGATATCATGTGATTATTGAAAGAACAGAAACAATGAAAATGACCAGCTTGCCTAAATACCCTATCCAACCCAGGTGACTAGAACAGGGAGCAGTGGCCTGATCTAATGATAATAATTTAATATTGTTATTGGGTGTCATTGTATTAATACACTGGACCCTACGAAAAAAAGCTGATGATCCACTAATGGTGGTAAAAAAGAGAAGAAAGGAAGAAATCGACTCTTATGCATTGGAGCTTTTTTGAAGATGGTAATCACATGTTTAATACTATTATTATGTTTGGCTTTTTGTAAAATTTGATAGAAAGAATATAAAGATGAAAAATAAAGCAATTATTTTATTATTTAACATTTGTTTTCTTCTTCTTCTTGTTTTTTTATTTTTTAATATTTACTCTAGACTAAATATAGCTTTGAGAATTAAAAATTTTGGATTTACTTTATCATATCCAACATCAAATAGAAGAAAAAAATTCATAATGTTGTATAAATATATGTTTTTTTTAACCTTATAAACGTATTTTAAAATCACGAGAATTCTATTGAACTCAAAACGGATGATATTTACTATTTATTCATAGAGGGATTGATTATATAGCCGACCATAATCAGTTGATGGCAGCCATGAATCATGATCCACTTAATATAGTTGAGCTCAAAAGGTTGCATCTAACTGGTGTGGTACATATCTATGTCCATTCAATCATGTGATCCAATATTGGTGCACACCCGTGTAATCTTGAGAAAGATTTTGTACAAAAGAAATAGAACCATGCTGTGATCTCATGTGCTTGCAACCAAAGAAAATGTGTATATATATATATATATATATGTTTGCCACTGAGGAAGATCAAGTGAAGACGTTTCCTTGCCTTATTCGCATTCTTTAATACATTAAACAAAATCCATGAGACCCACGAGAGCCTCCTCACCCTCCCAAGTCCCAACATTCTCTAGTGGCCTTTTGCCACCCAAATACTTCCTCTTTAATTTAGATTTCAACATTCCACCTTTTCCGTTTTCCAAATGTAATCATTGAAACATCTTAACGTAGCCGAGCCGTCGCATCCATCAACCCAAGTCCCCACATTTTTCTCCTTTTTTGTTTGTCAATTTGAGAGACTAGCACACTTAAAATGAGGTGGAAATGAATATGACCCAATGCAAAGTTTAATGTTATCATCTTTACAAAATGCAGACACTGTAACTTGTTACAATTTGATATTGATTCTCACACGAGAAAGAGAGAGAGGCCTTGAAAATTTAAGTGAAACCCCAAGTTATGAGTCTTCTATAATCACTCACAAGGCCAAGACAAAGTGTTTTATTTTTTTAAAAATTTTCTTGCATTAGACATTCAAAATCTTTACATGTGAACAATTCTTCTATTAGATGAACATGAGAGGTATGATTATGAATTTTTTTCTATATATATGATAGTTGAATTTGTAGGAGGAAAAAAAAACAATTCAAGTTCTCATATGCAAACAACTTTGGTTAAATTTGGTTTTTGAAAGTATCAAGGAAAGAAAAAATATTAAAAAATTATTTCTCGTATATAATTTTGCAATAAAAAATAATTAAAAAATTAATTATAATTAAAATTAGTTAGAAAATTATGTAGTTTTAAATTATTTAATTTTTATATCATATGATTGAAATAAGTGAAATATGTTTAAAGTAAGATATAAGAATAATTTATTGATTTTATTTTTTTGTTTATTAAACTACTTTTCCTCTTTATTTTCTTTTCTTTGCATTTTCTTTCAAAATTTTTGAGAACCAAACATAGTTTTTATGAAATCAAGATTTAGTTAATATTAGTTTTGATGATAACAAAATAAGATTTAAAACTAATAGTTTGTCCTAAATGTGTTTAAATAAAGAATATTTCTAAACTTATAATTATAAAGACAAATCAAGTTAAAAGAAAATTAAGAAAAATGAGAAGTCTTTAAAGCAAAAGTGAAATGAAAACCATCTCTTTAGAATCATTGGTAAGATTGTTGGTGCACTAGGTTCATATAGTATTACATTTTTTATTTAAGCACTTTAAATCAACTACCTAAATTGATTTTATTCTTTTATAAGTTGGATAATTTCATATTTTTTATTAAAACCCTAAACCTAATCCTTCCTAAACGTATTTTAAGGGGTTTGTAAAATTGAATATAAGTTGTTAGAGGTTCTAGGCCTCAAACTAAGGCCTTTTATGTATTTAATTGCAATTGGTTGAGTTGAGGTAGAGAAAAACTAGTTGAGCCAATTAGGCTTGGGTGGTCAAAGTGCCTCTTTCTTTTCCAATAGCATATATTCAACTAGTAGAGATTAAACCTCAATTGACCGAGGATCGATTGAGCCGATTGAGCAATATTAACTTCAACAGCTAATGGTCAATTGACTAATTGATGTAAACTGGGATTAAGTCGAGCCACTATAAATCTTAAGTTTGCATTTGTCTCTTCCATATTCCCTTTATTTACTTGTAATTATTTTTATATTGATTTTTATTATATTATTGTTTATCTTAGCACCTATATTCTATAATTGCTAAATTTATAAAAAATGATCGTCATCCTATTTACCCACCTTTAGAATGATTACCTAAGTTTGATATAATTAGAATGCTAAAAACGATAATATGCCTTTAAGCAGGATAGTTCAAGGAAGGAATGGGAGAGTATTTAAAAAATGACCATACAAAGTACTAAGCATCATTTTTATACTCCCCTAATTGTGAAAATGAAGGCATATTTGAAAACAAACAAATTTGAGTGATTTATATACGAAGGTGCTACCAAGTGCTCAAAGAAAAGAAAGAATGATTCGCCCTCTACAAAGTTAATGTGAACTTGTCTTTTAAGGGGGCCCCAACACCAACAATCTCCCTTCTTGACTGGCCACTTGGGAGCCAAGTGTTCACCCATTTCCTACTTAAATAATATTTTCTTTTAGAAAAATAATTCATCAATTTTCTTTCTTAGCATATTTTAATTTCCTTGGACCCTTTTGTTGTATAATTTATTAAGGTTATTGCAGTACATGTGAGTAAAATAACCCCAGAAGCTTCAAAGTAAGAAACACGTGTATATGCTCTTAGTAGTATAACTAGAACTTCATCCAAAGGAAAGATTCATATTCTCATCACTTTTCTTACCCCCATATTTCACTAATTAATCTTAAATTATTTCTTGTAAGCGTGATGTGTTTCATTTTTCAACCATCTTTACCTAATCATTTCTATAGTGCCTTTTTTCAATCTTAGGAAAACTAATTTGATTCAATTTAATTTTATTGACGTTCAAAAGAGCTCAATCTTCCTATTGCTAAAAGACAAAAATAATTTAAAATTAATAAACATACAAACATAGGTCAATGGAAGGAACAAAAAAAGTTAAAAATGACTAAGTCAAGTTACCATGAAAATCTGGTGCACTATTATAATTTCAAATGATAAACATAAAGACATATTTGAAAGCATAAGAATCTCGACTAATGTACACAAATGCTAATTGAACGGTACCACAACTATTCAAACAAGAGAGAGTGATTGATTGATATTCGAGCCTAGATTTGATCTATTTATAGTTTCACCTCATTTATTGATATCTAATTTCTATTTTTATTCAATAATCTAAATTTAGTCATACATATAAAAAAATTGAGATTTAAAATTTGATATTATATTACACTGGTATTGAAAATGCTAAATTTTTCTTTAGATAATTTTGAGAGTAGGATGTGAGCAAGTGAAAGAGAAGATTCATTCTCTAAATATACTTTATTAAAAAATATGTTGTGAAAGATATAAGAGAGAGTTTAGGTTTTGTTAGGATTGGGGACTTCTATGGAGGAGGACTTGCTCTTTTTTTTGGTTTTTTTTTTTGATTGAAATGAGGTATTTATGGAGCTTTCTTATTAGTTTCTTGTGAAATTTCTTGCTTTTATGGGTCTCTTTTCTTTTTGTAAGATTGGTAGTTTTATGTCTTGAAGTCATGATTTTTGACTTGTTTATATGACATGTCTATACAAGAAAATTATTTTCTTTTAATAATTATTTTATATTTTTATTAAATATTTTCCAACAATCAAATATAGTCTTAAAATATGTAATTTCTCTTAATCATATAAACAACTTAATTATTAAACCATGACGGTCGCTTCAAAATTTTTAACTGCTTAGAAACTAGGGGGTATCATTAAATCAATTTAAAGTCAACGTGAGTTTATTCTTGAAGAACAAGTTAATGGATCCTTTGGTTATCCTAATGGAGCACCTAAGATGAAAAGAATTGGAGCAAACCCACTTGAAGTGCCAGCTTTAGAGTATCTGGGATGCCTCTTTTTACTTACTCTTCTCTCCATTTTCAAACCACGGTCTTCAAAAGTTTCCTGCTCCAAAAATTATACTCGAGATGCCTCGTCCCCAACCTTATCCATTCCCAGCTGGTGCTGTACTAAACCAACATTTCTGAAGACCAAGACCCATGTTGAAAGTCGATTCCTTTTCTCTTAACTCACAAGCCACGAATCTTAGTACAGTAAAGTCCTTTAGAACGGTTCCCAAAATTTGTTTTGAGAACAGTTGATTGATTTAAAAAACAAAAAATGGTTCTTGAGAATCATTTCCAAATGTACTATCCTAAGTTATTATGTTGAACTTTAGGTAGCTCCTTTTGGATAGTCAAAAAGCAAGGGATCTCCAAAATTTATATTGCCATTGCTGCTACTCAGACACCAAGTCATTGGTTGATGACACACTGCAGAAGGGGTTGCTTGTAATCAAGAATTATAGTCCTATGGGTACGTACTACATTAAACATAAGCTTAATGTAGAAATTATTTGCACCATAACATCATATTTTTCTTTAGCTTGATATGACATTCAGCTACTGTCAAAGTTTTTGCTTCCAATATCCAAACATAGGGTGATCCGAGTTTTCTTAGCTTTAGGATGATAGATTTTGAAGACACATAAAATGATTTGGGGTAGAAATTCATATTGTTCTTCACTGAAGGGAAAAAGAACTACTTATTCATACTAGAAAATAATAAAACAGAAGGATACACAACTAACTTACAAGATGATTAACATCCCCTCTAATATAAAAAATTTAAGCATTGTTTGGTAATTATTTTTTAAAATTATTTTGAAAAACAAATTATGAAAAATAATTTTTGATTTTTTTTATATTTTGTAAAATAAAAGTCTGTTTGAAAATTTGAATTGTTTTTAATATTTTTAAAAATAATTTTTATATCTACTATTTTATTTTTAATCGGTCTTCATGTTTGCATAATTATTTTTTAAAACAAACCCTAAAAAATAAATGAAAATAACTGAAAAAAATGTTATTTAAAAATACTATATTTTTTGTTCGTAAGAACAAAAAACAAAAAACAAATTTCTAATTGTCAAATGTATTTTCATTTTATTTTATTTTTGCCTTGGAGAATAAACAACCATTTTAAAAAACAATTACAAAACAAACCCTTATATATATATTCCTGAAAGTTCTGACAAAATACACAAAAGCCTACATTATGAGGAGAATATAAAGGACTTCATGTTTATTGTAAAGGATGATCCTTAGCTCTGACTTGCGCAGGGGGTTGAAGCCATGGGCTTTGTTGGAGTACTATAATGCTTCTTCTAAACTAAGAGATGAGTCATTCAAATGATGACTTTTAAAATAAACACACAATTGGTTTTTTCATAAGATGGTCAGAGTCCAATCTAATAGTTGGCATCAGAGTTAAAAGGTCATGACCCTCAACAGTGATACTCTTTAAGCCAAAGAATGATTCCCTCAAATGATGACTTTTAAAACAAAACCTTCGTTTGGGAGAGGTATGGTTGGGTGCAACAATATCCAACAAAACAATGTGCTGATAAAGGAGGATTAAATGTACTACAAAGTGAAATTACTGTAAAGCATTTCTTTGATATTCCAATAAGTGAAAAAGTTTGTGGCATTAAATAAATGTTGTTTTTTTTTTAATTAATCAAACCCCCCGCACTACTCCCATTTCAACCTTGCACTAGAAACATGGGCGCCTGTATCTATGTTGACACAATGGCATCATGAAATCCTAGTAATGGCCCGATCTGAAAGGTAATACAGTCGTAATATTGGATTTGATGATTGTGTGCGGTTGAATGGTCTATAAAATGAAGTCATGACCCACTAACCATGTCAACAGTCGACACAGAGGAGAAAAAGAAAAGAAATGATCATTATGGTGTGTGTTTATTGTCAAAGGTCCTCATGGAATGATGGCATATATGGTAATGACCCACTGGACGATCCCCTATTTTCCGTTCTGCCCATTGATTCTGAAATTAAGTTTTATGATCTGTATTTTTCCGGATTGTTTGCGTTTGGTCTGCAGTGGATGATCGATATATAAGGTTAGACTCTTGCAAATGAATACATAATTGAGGGTGGAAGAAAATGTTAGGGCTAGTGGAATAGATTTATAAAAGACAATGATATTAATTATTTTTCAGCAATTTTTTTTGTCTTGAATTGTTAAGTGACAAGCACAACATATCCTTTGAGTCATCAGAAAAGTTTGTCAGATAATAGTGTTAGAATTGATTTGACCTTCATGTATGGTGTATGGTGATTTTTCGAGAAAGATGTCAATCACCCAGTGCATTTCATTCAAAATGTAGAATGAACTTAATTACTTCAATTACAACTTAAATTATAAAACTTTTTTTTTTTTTGGAGAAAGTATTAATCTACCCTATGTTAATTTGTTTAATAAAATAGTTAATGTTTTTCTTGAAGTACTTAAACATTTTATAAAATAATATAGGATTTAGTTCACAAGGAAATAATATTTATTAGAATAGTCAACAAATCCCACTTTCTTCCCTTTAGTTCGTTGAAGATTGCAGGGATCAAAAACTCACCATCCCAAAACAACACCCTTCAAACCGCCATACCATGGAACCATCTCGACAAGGGTGAAGTCATGCTATGCCTGGAGGCAACTGCGCCCCTCAAATTTATTTATTTTTATTTAAAAAAAAAAATGCTTTTAAGCAATAGATTTTGATCTCATGCCCAAATGCATTTAATCAATAGATTTTGTCTAATAAAGTTCATATCTCACTCCCCTCCCAAACTCTTTCCTTGACTTCGCTAATACATCTCGAGAAAGTAAGATACATGATAAGCCAATTGTTGTTCTAAGGGTATCAAACAAAGGAGTAGCCCAAAACACATAAGCAAAGAATAGAATGAGGAACTGGAAACTTATTAGTGATAGGCTAAAGCATGACGATGCACTGTCCTCGAAATAGATCCACCCTCCTCGAAGACACACTCGGTGCACTAGGTACCAGTGGTCTATCTCTAGGATCTAATAGCCAGTGAATTTCTCCTTGGGTGCACTCTGTAGGTGACACATGTACAACTTGGGTTCAGAAAATATTCTTCCAAATAGATGTATAAATGCATCAAAAGGACGGTGATGAACATAAGTAGAGAATGTTGTAGGGCACTAGAAGGCTTGAAGAACTTTCCAATATTGGTGTATTGAGAGTTGAGGGGTGGCCTACTTTTATAGGCCACTAACATAGTCCCAACAGGACTCTACTTACAATCGGAACCACTAACACAGTCCTAATGGGACTCTGCCCATAGAGTCGGATATACTAAACCACTAACCTTAGTCTCCAAAAGAAATAGTCCACTAAAAGACTCGGCTAAAATAAAATACTAAGTCAAATGGAATAAAATTAAGAGTGTATTTGGTAGTGATTTTAAAAAATGTTTTTACTCTTTCTAATACTTGAAAATAAAAATTTCCAAGTTTTAGAAATGTCAAAAACACTTTTTAGAATTAGTGCCAAACATAGTATAAATTAAAAAAAATATATATTTTGAATTTTGTAAAAATTAGTCAAGTTCATGCGCATACACAAGGTTGGGGACCCCCTGCTCAGGATGCGTGTGTGGATGCGACGTGCGTTAAGGAATCTTGGCCCAACCAACCCAAAACCCATCCAAATGGGTTTGGGCTCTATGGGTGCGTGAGGCTCTCCTACACTTCTCCACAAACCCATTAGGCTAAGGAAAGTGGGATAAGTTAAAACACTTAATACACAACTTTACATTTACACTCTTCCTACAATCCCCCACAGAGTGTAGACGTGAAGGAAGGAAAAAAAATTGAGGAAAAAAGAATCTAATGCATCAGTACTTGTGCCTAAAGGTTATTAACCAGTCTCAAGACAAATAAGTATCGAATCACAAAACACGGTGAAAATAAATTTCTATGAACTAGTATTTTTTTTATGTAACTCAAGAGAGCTTTATCCACATTGGTTTTCTCAACTACACTATGAGCTATACAAAACGGGTTGGCACAAATAGGTCATGCGCCCTGCCTGGATATTCATGAGAGTTCTAGAGAATCTACCTAAGTTCTCATAGGAAGCAACCTCACCTCCATTATCATATATGTGAATCCATCAAGTATGTTCTGCATTAAACATACCATTTATTAGGAATATGATATTCATTAAGAGTAACACTCAACCTTAGTCAATGCATAATACGCTCTATCTACACCATAGGGATAGACTCTCTTACAATTAAATAGAGCACCTCAAGTCAACAAGTGATTTGTTATTACCCATATGAACCTACATCATGGAATTTCCATTTTAATCGGTTGGGTTACCACCACTCTTGACTTTTATAATAGGCATAAGCCTTATCTCTCTCGATGTTTCTTCCACTAGTTTCTTATTCAGTGGTTTGGTAAAAGGATCAACCAAATTCAACTATAACCTCACAAATTCTAGGGATATAACACTTGTTTCAAGCAGTTGCCACACAATATTGTGCCTTAGGCGTATATGCCTATTCTTCCCATTAAATATTTTACTCTTAGCCTTAGCAATTGCAGCTTGACTATCACAACATATAGATACGGACGAGATTGGTCTCGTCCATAAAGGAATATCTGCTAATAGGTTTCTGACCCACTCAACCTTAAAACTTGCCTTTTCTAAGGCAATAAATTCATCATTTCTTTTAAGGTCTTGTTTTTCCTTTTTGCTACTCCATTAAACTCAGGGGAATAAGGAGAAGTAGTTTCATGACTAATCCCATGATCTTCACAAAAGAATTAAAGGGGTTGGATTCATACTCCTCTCCTATCAATTCTAAGCCTTTTAATTTTCTTACTTAGTTGATTTTCCACTTCATTTTTATATTTGATAAAAACATCTCTTGTTTCATCTTTGTTTCTCAAAAGATATACCCTTGTATACCTTGAATAGTCATCTATGAAAGTTATGTAGAATCTTTTACCACCTCTAGTCACTGTATTTTTTAGGTCTCCTAAGTCACTGTGTATTAAACTTAATAGATTTGATTCTCTTTCTACTAATTTGCAAGATTTCTTTGTGGTTTTAGATTCTACACATGATTCACATTTTCCATGGTTTTCTAAGCATAGGGATTAAACTCAATTCAACCATTTTCTTCATATATAAAAAGTTCACATATCCTAATCTACCATGTCAAATATCGCAAGAATCAACTATGTAAGCATAAGAAGAAGATGCATTGTTATTGATAATATGATAAACATTCAACATAAATGAACCCTGATTACAATAGCCCTTCCTCACAAATACATCATACTTGGTTAAAACTATTTTATAGAGTCAAACAAGATCTTCACTCATGCTTTCCCAAGCATAGATACTGACACCAAGTTCCAGAAAATATCTAGAACATGAAGAACATCATTGAGAACGAACACTTTTCCAAAGGCTAATTTAAGGAGAACTTTCCCTTTGCCAATCATTGGGGAAGATCTAGAATCGTCCACCAACACTTGTTCCTCTCTTTCCTTTACAGTGGTATAGGAAGTAAATGCACTTTTGTTGCCATAGATGTGTCCGATAGCCCCAAAGTCTACCACCTAGTCCTTCATATTGGTGACCAAGCTTACCTTAGAGGAGACTATTGTTGTGATCACCTTTGTCTCTACCATATTTGCCTTTGAATTGAACTTCTCAGTTCTCTTCTTATAGCGACATTGAGTTGCATGGTGTCTAGACTTGCCACAGACAAAGCAATCACCTCGATTTTTAATAGTTGGGTTCTGGACTTTGTTTGTTGCATTAGGCTTAGTCCTAGAGTTTTGCTTTCTGGACCTATTGTTTTTGGGTTTGAGTTTTTCTTTTATTACATTAGCCTTAGAAGACAGTTCCTTAGTTTTCTCTGTCAAAATATTGTGTGAATGGCCGAATACCTTGACCTTGAGTTTTGTATATTATATATAGACTTTACAAGGATGCTATACATGGAAAGCAAATAAAAGCAAATAAATTCCAGCATGATTCTAGCCCTATATATGTAAACTATAATCTGTCAAATAATGTATGCTAACTATACAGAATAATAAATGGAGAAATAAGGAAAGAAGTGTGGACAACAAAGTTGTCCTTTGACAGCCCCCCTCAAATTGATGCAGGTTGAGAGAGAGCCTTGGTGAAGATATCAGCAATTTGTAAGTCAGTGGAAATATGTGGAAGAGTGATAACACGAGCTTCAAAGGCTTCACGGATAGAGTGACAGTCCACTTCAATATGCTTTGTGCACTCATGATAGATAGGATTGGTCGTGATCTGAATAGCACTTGTATTATCGGCATGTAGAGGTGTAGGATCGGTCTCAGAAAAATCTAACTCCACAAGCAAACCTTGAAGTCAAATGATTTCAGAACAAGCAAGAGACATCGCCCGGTACTCAGATTCCGTAGATGACTTAGAGACTTTGTCTTGCTTCTTACTTTTCACAAACATCTTAAACTAAAACTCCCGACTAAGATAGTTTTTGCCATTAAAACGAACAATAAAATATTCTCCAGACATTATGAAGACAGAAATAGCCTAGGAAAAAAAAAAAAAATCGTCAAAGAGCCTAAATCTAATAACAACCTCCAAATAATCGAAGATCTCCAAGAGCCTAGAAGCGAAGAAACCTAAAGAAAACTCTAAGATCACACCACAGATGTGTTGTCACAACAACCAGAAAAAAAAAAAAAAAAAAAAAAAAAAAAAAAAAAAACCCAAAAGCTGGGCTAGAGTCCGAGAGCCCCTAGGGCTAAATCCGAGAGCCCCTGAGGCTAAATTCGAGAGCCCCTAGGGCTAAATTCGAGAGCCCCTAGGGCTAAATCCAAGAGCCCTTAGGGCTAAATCCGAGAAAACCCAAAGAAAAACTAGAAAGCGTGTAAACTCTAGGTTTAGAACACAAGCTCTGATACCATGTCAAAATATTGTGTGAATGGCCGAATACCTTGGCCTTGAGTTTTGTATATTATATATAGACTTTACAAGGATGCTATACATAGAAAGCAAATAAAAGCAAATAAATTCCAGCATGATTCTAGCCCTATATATGTAAACTATAATCTGTCAAATAATGTATGCTAACTGTACAGAATAATAAATGGAGAAATAAGGAAAGAAGTGTGGACAACAAAGCTGTCCTTTGACATTCTCAACATTGTACCTATTTTGATTTTGTTCCTCAATCCTAATATGGATTATGACATCTTTTAGGGACATTTGTTTCCTTTTATGTTTCATGTTATTTTTGTAGTCTTTTCAAGACTTTGGAAGAGTCTCTACTAAGTAACCAACCATAAAAGATTTGGGTAATTTAATGTCTTTAATTGCTAAGTCATTAATCAACAAGTGGTAGTTATGGATTTGAGATGATACATCTCTATCCTCGGTCATTTGAAAATTTCTAAAATTCCTTATGGCATATTTCTGAGTTCCTATATCTTCCAAAATATATTTTTTATTCATTACATCCCAAATTTCTTTTGCAACTTTATATTAACAATAAACATAAAAAAGTTCATTAGAAAGGGTACTAAAAATAACATGCCTAACTTGTTTATAACTAGTTTCCTAAGTAGGCAACGATTCAATACCATCTTTTGGTTTTGGGTCAATCAAAATGTGTCTCAAGTTCACTACATCAATTGTTGAGAAAACCCTTTTCTACCATCTCTTGAAGAATGTCCCGTTGAAGGGATCAATCTTAGAGGTGTCAGGACGTGTGTGAACTAGGGTAACTTCCATTGATATATTTCAACAATGTTGTTCAAAGGGTATCAAACAAAAGACTAGCCCAAAACACACAAGAAAAGAACAGAATGAGGAACTGGAAACTTATCGATGATAGGCTGAAGTGTGACAATGTACTGTCCTTCAAATAGATCCACCCTCCTCGAAGACAAACTTGGTGCATTAGGATACTAGTAGTCTATCTCTAAGTTCCAAAAGCCAGTGAATCTCGTATTGGGTGCACTTTATAGGCGAAACATGTATAACTTGGGTTCAGAAATATTCCTCTAGATAAATGTATGAATGCAACAAAAGGACAGTGATGAACAGGGGTAGAGAATGTTGCAGAGCACTAGAAGGCTTAAAAGAACTCTCCAAAATTGGTGTATTGAGAGTTGAGAGGTGATCTACTTTTATAAGCCACTAACACAGTCCCAACGAAACTCTATTTGTAATTGAAACCACTAACACAATCCTAATGGGGCTCTTCCTGAATAGTCGGATCCACTAAACCACTAACCTTTGTCTCCAAAAGAAACAGTCCACTAAAAGACTTGGCCAAAATAAAATACTAAGGTGGTGTTTGTTTTTTGGCATAATAGAAAAAGTCAAAATATTTGGCTTTTTTTATTCAGTTAAAACTAACTCATTGACATCAACCAACATAATTAAATTAAACTTATTGATAACAAGTTCTCTTTAGTCATATTGGTTAATATCAACAATGTACTTTTAGCTGAATAGAAAAAGTCAAATATTTTAGCTTTTTCTATTCAACCAAAAAACAAACACCACCTAAGTCAAACGGAATAAAAATTAAATTAAAAAATTATTTTTTAATTTTGTAAAAATTAGTCGAGTTCACGCGCATATGTAGGGAGAATGGGATAAGATGCGTGTGCGGACACAACAAGCATCAAGGAATTTTGTCCCAACCAACTAGAAACCCACTCAAATGGGCTTGGGCCCCATGGTCGTGCGACACTTTCCTACACTTCTCCACAAGCCCATTAGGCTAAGAAAAGTGGGACAAGTTAAAACACTTAATACACAACTTCACATTTACACTCTTCCTACAAATCACACAAAATACCTAATCTTGACAAAATTACTTAAAAGTGGAAACATTTGAAACAAATAACTCCAAAAAGCTAATTAATTCTAAAAAATGTCTACAATAAAGAGACTCGAGACCCTAGAGGCCATAAAAAGGCCTTCAAATCCTCCTAAATGCAAGTCTTCATCTCCCTTCAACGTTAGTGCAATTTGTAACAAGACTTCGAAGAGAATCTCAATATTTTCATTGGTGTTGTCTATGGGAATCTCTTAACAAAAGTAATGCATCAAGCAAAAGAACCATTAGAAAGGAATGGAGCAGGCATCAAGCAAGTAATCGTTTAAAACCAAGGCACCAACTAGAGTGCCAATAGTTGGAACACCAATAGCGGATGGACTATTGCATGTTGGCTTAACCAACCACATTGTACAACTAGCTAGGCAACCTACAGTATAAACCAAGCAAGCATAATTGGAAAATAGTGTGACTAACCAACAAGACAAACAAACCAATTGTGGACCCTCATTTTTCACGATGCATTCCCACTCGCTTGGTGAGACTCACTTTTGATTAAAGTAAAAAACTAATTTTTATAAAAAGTTGGAGTCACCACTTATTTTTATTTATTTTTAAAGGGGAAAACGAGTAAAAACAAAACCCCTAAAATGACTCTTGATTTTTTTTGGAAAAGTTGTCTGTGAAAAACCTGAGTCTGGATCCGGGGATCAAGTTACCTATTAGGAAGGTATCTCCAAATAGGTAGCACCCCTCTAAGCCCTAACAAAGTCTCTACTAGCTTAGTTGGAGGAAGTATGACAATTAGTCAGTTTATTACAGATACCTAAATGGATTAAGGTGATTTTGAAACTCTATTGTGACTAGCATGCCAAAGAAGAATTCAAAACATAATAATAAAGAATGATAGTATACATACTTGAATCATATCTTAAGCACTATCACAAGATCATCAAAGTTAGTTTAGATATTTAACATGCATTTTATCAAAGAAAATCAATCAAACATCAAGGCATCAAACCCAATTAGTTTATTTATTCAAAGCCAATTGTCAAGCAATTTTCCAATGCTTACTCAAATAAAAGAATTTGAAGAAAAAAATAACTTAATCTCAATCATAATTTATCAAACAATCAACATTCAATAAATAAAATCCTAAATGTTAAATCTAACAACACTCATGTGTGACCTGATTTGTTTACACCCAACCTATTCTAATGTATTCAAAAGAAACTAATGAGATCAAAAGAAATAAATAAAGAAGATATGGAATAATAAATCAGAATTGGGACAATTAGATAATTCATCTCAAGGTGTCCAAAATTTGATTAATGCCTTGATATTCTCCAAGTTATGTTTGACTCATCTCCTCTATGCAACCCAAAAATCTTCATTTTTATTGAATTTCTAGCCATCAAAATCACCTATATGCAGACACTTAAACTTTGGACACTAATCATACATATTAGCATTAATTCATCTCATGCATTGTGGTCACTTTAAGCCATTACACGATTGACACTTTTAGTCATTAAATTTTCCATGATTCAGCTGCATAAAGCTCCATTAACGGTTGCATATTCAACCATTAAAATTAGCCTTATTCTCCATTAAGGCCATACCTAAATCATGAATAATTTCATCTATCAACTTTTTTCTATGAAAACTTCAAATTGATTAAAATTCAATTATATTTCCACTTGAATTAAAGCAAACTTTCAGCCATAATTTTCAACTCACATATCAATGGTCCTCCACCAAATTTTCAGCATATTTCATTATGAATTCTCAGCCATGAAAATGCTTCTATCCACATCCACAAATTCAGCCCTGAGATTCAACACTCCTATGGCCCCTTCTATCCACATCCACAAGTTCACTCCATCCAAAGCTCATTCCATTGACATTTGAGCCACAAAATTTACACTGGCTGCCATTTTCTCTACGACCATTAACCTATATTATGCAGCCACAACTTTCAGCCCTTAAACTCCTTTATATACAACCATTAACTCATGCGTGCGCATCTGTAAATTCAGGTATGAAAAGAACCATATATGCTGCCACTTTGTTCTATGATTTTCCACTAAATTTCACTATGAAATCAGCCATGAATTCTTCATTAATTCAACCATTAGATGTCTGCCACAATTCTTCCATTATGCTTCCCAAATAGTATCTACTTTAAACAACTATAAGATACCTCCATTGCGATCACTTGGAAGCCCCATATGCATCCACACATTCGGCCCTGTAACCCCTACTACATAGCACCAAATTTCAGTCATGACATCACCAATACAAGGCCACTTCCTTGATTTTTCATATAAAAGAAATTCAGCCATGTATTTATCATTAAATCCACATTAAATCTTACTATTTTTCCAGTTTGAGTTCGGTTACCAATATTTAATTACAAAGCCACCAAATTCCATTATTTTGTCCATGAAAGGTTCAGCCACAAAGTTCTCCACATGCATGGCTACCAAACTCCATTTCCATTTGAATTTTTTAACCATAAAAGATTCATTTTTCCAATTATGTTTCCACACAATTCCACCATAAAATCACCAAACAAATTCAGTGCATCATTCCACTAAATTCAACCACATAATTTTCCACCCAAATGAGTTTTCTTTCACTTAAATTTCAGCATAAAAGAAAGCTTAATGTACAACTACATTCATCCTCAATTAAGTCGCCAAATTCATCCACTCAATTTAAAAAAAAAACCAAAATATCAAGATTCTAACTTTCAATCCACCATTGAAAAGGAAAACTAAGAGAAGAAAACTAACTTTAAATCCTATTAAAAAACAAAACTAATATATAAAACTCTAACTTTGAATTTGAGAAAAAATTGAAACTAAAATATATAAAAATAATAATATCTTTCCATTAAATTTAAAAAACGAAACTAATATAAAACAATCTAACTTTAAATCACATTAAAATAAAAACTAAAATAAGAAAAGAAGCTAACTTTTACTCTAATTAAGAGTAGAACCTAAAACAATAAAAATGAAAATTTTAACTCACAATTTCCATGAAAAAAGGTGGTTGTATGAAGACTTTCAGAATGCATGTTGTTGTGGGTCTTTTCTTGGAGTGAATAGTCCATGCGTTTCCACCTAAAAGCTGCAACCTTCCCTTGAAGTCTAGATGCGTGCCACTTGTTTATTGACGCAATGCAAAAATGATGATGATGATAATAATAATAATGAGAATAAGAATAAAAAAAAGGTAAATAAAATAAACATAAATATAAATATCACGTTTGTAATCAAATGGATAAGAATATTAAAAGAACCCTATAGATAGTAATGAAAATTTTAAAAATAAAAATAAAAATAAAATGTCAAACTCATACAACCAAAGATCAAAAATTCATTTCATGCAATCAAAGATCCAAAATCAAGCCAAAGCTTACTTATACTCAAAATTAGGAAATCAAACTCAAAAAGCTAACCTAAATGAACTAGGCCTATAGAAGCATCTAAGTGGAATCTATCCTTAAAAAGATTTAAGTGAGACCTAAATTAAGCTCAAAAGGTAGCTAAGGGATGGCTACGAGTTAAGAGAGAAGTATGGGAAAACACCTAGTATCACATCTGCTAAGAGGACAAAATAGAGGGTCTACACCAATTCCTACCAATCCCATAGTAAAAATTATCCAAGCTCAACCATTGCTTAGTATCACACTTGAATGAAAATATGAAGAACTAGTTCTTAAGATTCAGAAGATGGAACTACAAAATGCATACCACAACCATAGAGAATATTACATAGAATAGAATTAAATACAAGTATTGAGTTAACGAAACATTCTATATTTCCCTACTCTTTGTATTCACACCTTGAACTACACGCCTCCTTACTCCACTGAGTGTCTCACATTTTTCCTTTCATTTTTGCCCACCTCATATAGTTTTTATAAGCTCATCTCCATATTATCACATTTTCTTCTCATGACCTAAAATATTTATAGAGATATTCCTAACATCTTTCCTTATTTTATAAGGAAATATAATATTACAATGACATGAATATACGGAATATTTGATACAAATATTCTTTATTAAAATAAATCTTTACTAATTAAGAATGTGAGATACTTTCTAACAATCTCTACTTTGGAATAAAATCCATTAAGTCAATCTTTCATCTCTTTATGATACACTCTTTTTGTATCACATTCTAACAAGAGAGCAACCTAGTACTTAACCTACTGAAATCTCTTATCTTTATCGATCTTGTATGTTTTGTAATATTTTGCTCTTCCAAAAACCTTCAACCTAGACTTTGACACTAGTTTGTTGTGTTGGTGGAAGTTTTAATGCAAACAATATTAGTTCAAAAATATAAAGATAAAACAATCCACACAAAGATACACGAGATTTTAATATGATTTGGCAAGTCATACCTACATCCAAGGATGAAAGAGAATCATTCCACTATACTTAAGGAATAACTGTCATTACACTACTCAACACCAAAGCTCACCCTTGCTATACGATGGAACCAGAGACTTGAGAGCTTAAATAACCAGGTCAAATGGAAGAAGAGACAAACTAGAGCTACAAGGTATGACCAAATCAAGGGTCCTGTCTGAACTTTAGCAAACATTAAACTGCTAATAAGCTTAATATTTGAAAAACCAGCATGCCTAGTTATTTCAGGATTTGGTGCTTGTTGACCTCATGAAATGTTATTACGGTGTGTGGTAAGCTTAATCATAAGTTGCCACAGTGACCACCAAAAATCCACTCTGCCTGGCTGCGTGGGATGACGTTTCACTGGAACTACTGAAATCTTCCCAGATAAAAATCTCCATGTGAGATATTATTCCATACCGTGATCTTAAGACCTTGGTAAGGTACATTTACCTCATAGGTTCATACAATTAGTCCTACAAATTATGAAAATACCCAAATGGTATTAACACCATGATTTTATGCTCATAGACTTGGTAGATGAAAAAAGTTTTGAAGTCTTTTCACAGGCGAAAATCAGACCCAAGTATTATGCATTGTATGCGGTTTCTTACTGACGCGTTTGTTGCTTTTTATGTGCTAGCTGTTGACCCTGAGGATGCGGGTCTCCACAGTAATAGTATGACCCAGAATATAGAATATCCTGAGGATAATGTCTATAACTTGTACAACTTAGTGGGATATCACAGTGTCTGCCATGATTCACAGTTTGTGTCATCACCTTTTTCCAAGTCATTCAACTGCACCATAATTTACTTTTGCGTCTCCAGGCCGCCGCGCAGACCCACTCAGACCAGCCAACGTTGAAAAGTACTTATATATATATATACCATTTTTTAAAAAAATTGTATCATCTAACCATTTTTTGAAATTTATATTCAAATTGATCTCTTTAATGACACGTAAACACTATATCATTAAAAAATATTTTTTTCATCATTTCAGTTAAAACCGGAGTTACCAAATAAGGTTTAAGTTAATTTTTTAAAAAATTTAAAATTTAATTAAAAATTATTAAATTATAATTTATGATTGAAATTTAAAAAATATACTTAAATAATAAATTATTTATATTTAAATTTAAAATCTAATATTACTTCAATAAACATAAATTGATAAATAAAAGATATTATAAATGAATATTTTATTTATTAATAAATTAATAATCTTAAAATAATAAATTTATATAACATATAAATAATATATAAAATTGTATAATTTATTAATTTAAGATATTTAATTTGTTTTTTGAAGATATTAATTTCGATAAAAATAAATTTATCATAATACAAATAAATTAATATCTTAAAAAACAATAAGTTAAATATCTTAAATTAATAAATTATACAATTTATATATTATTTATATGTTATATAAATTTATTATTTTAATATTATTAATTTATTTATAAATAAAATATTCATTTATAATATTTTCTATTTATCAATTTATGTTTGTTGAAGTAATACTAGATTTTTAAGTTTAAATATAAATAATTTATTATTTAAGTATATTTTTTAATTTTCAATCATAAATTGTAATTTAATAGTTTTTAATTAAATTTAAAAGTAAAAAAAAAATTATAATTGAAATCTCAATTATTAACTACGGCAAAGATAAATTTATCATAATACAAATAAATTAATATATTAAAAAACAACAAATTAAATATCTTAAATTAATAAATTATATAATTTTATATATTATTTATATGTTATGTAAGTTTATTATTTTAAAATTATTGATAAATAAAATATTCATTTATAATATCTTATATTTATCAATTTATATTTGTTGAAGTAATACTAGATTTTTAAATTTAAATATAAATAATTTATTATTTAAGTATATTTTTTAAATTTCAATCATAAATTGTAATTTAATAATTTTTAATTAAATTTTAAATTTTTAAAAAATAACTAAAGCTTCAGTTGTCAACTGTGGCTTTAGTTCAAAAATGAAGCCGCAATTGGAAACTGCGGCTTTAGCTCAAAAATAAAGTCGTAGTTGGCAACTGTGGTTTTAGTTCAAAAATGAAGTTACAATTATCAACTGTGACTTTAATTCAAATATGAAGTTGCAGTTACCAACTACGATTTTAACTAAAATGATGAAAAAATATATATTTTTTAAGGACATGATATGGCACCAAAAAGACCAATTTGAACATAAGTTTCAAAAAGTGATAAGATGTTATAATTTTTTTAAAAAAAATGGGTCATTTTGACCCAAAACTCTATATCAGCAGCCTTATGAAACTGCGGTACAAGCCATAAAGAAGAAGAAAATACAGGGAAAATGTATTTGCATACTCTCTGCTGAAGCTGTCCCACTGGCAGTCCCTGAGTTTTCATGTTTTTGCTTGTTCAACGAGGTACAATTTCACAAATAAAGGCAAAAGCGTAGGTTAAATATTACACTTCGTTATTTGATAGGATTTTTTTATAACAGTACGATAGTTTTAAAAAATAATTCCCAAATTACCTAGGAAAATTAATTCCAAAATTACCATAGTTTTGTCAAAGTTGGAAAGAGAAAATAAATTGTAAGTGAAAGTTCATCTCTTTAAAAGACCATTTATGAATTTTTTTAAAAATTGTAAAAAGAAAATCGTCTTTCCAATACACAATTTTTAAAATTCTATTTTTTATATGAGAAATCATCCCTTAAAGAATTGATTTAAAAAAAATTAAGAAATGAGAAATAAATCGTCTCTTCAAAAGAAGATTTCAAAATAATAATAATAATAATAATAATAATAATAATAATAATAAAAATCAAGTGAGAAATCATCTCTTAAAAAAACGATTTTCACAAAAATATATATATATATATATATATATATATGAGAAATTCTCACTTAAAAAAAAAAAAAAGTAGGAAATCGTTTCTTGAAGTGACGATTTTTACACAAAAGTAAGAAATTCTCACTTTAAAAAAACCAAAAACAAAACCTTAAGAAAATCCTCACTTAAACATTTATAATAATTGTATTATTGTATAAATAGAATAAAAACCAAAAAAAATGGATTTTTGAAAAAGTGATTATTCCAAGAGAAAAAACTATGAAAATGACCTGCTTGCCTAAATACCCCATCCAACCCAGGTGGCTAGAACCGGTAGCAGTGGCCTGATCAATGGTAATAATTTAATATAGACTATATAGTTATTGGGTATGATTGATTGTATACAATAATAGATCTGAAGACCCTCCAAAAAAATGTGCTAATAATCCACTAATGGTGGTAAAAAAGACAAGAAAGGAGGCGATTGACTTTCATACATTGCACCTTTTTTTGAAGGTAGTAATCAAATATCTAAACATTTTCCCTATGTTTGGCTGTTCCAATCCAAACATAATCTTCAAGAATTCAAAGTTATGGATTCACTAGTTTCATTAGCAGGAATTTACCGACGTTTACCCATGTAGAGGACGACTGTCAGCCCCTTAGCCACTTGACCCGAATAGGGAGGAAAAGGCTCATGGGTAGGCCTTGCACCCATGAGAACCTGGACAGGGAAGCAAGGAGGGTCTGGAGGGTTAGTGGTTTAAACCCCAGAAGACAAGTGAGAAGGCAGAAGTCAAGTCTGACAAGCACCGCGCGCGCACCACGGGCGAGCCAGACGCGCACCGCGGGCGAGCCAGACGCGCACCGCGCGCGCACCAAGGGCGAGCCAGGCGCGCACCGCGCGCGCACCAAGAGCAAGCCAGGCGCGCACCAGACACTTGTGGGCTATGAAGTGAGTGCAGATGGGGGTCGAGGGTTAATATTGGAAATTATTTTATTTATTAAATAATTCCATTATGTCTCCTCAGACATTTTGATGTCTCCTGGAGAAACTTTGAAAACGGCCCGTATTGCTCTTTAAGGGGGGGTAGGTGACTCAAGGGGGCGCCGAGGGGGATCTTGAGCGCACCAAGGGGGCACCATGGCACGGCCTTGGGCGTGCCTAGGACACACGGAAGGCACTCGAGCGCACACCCACATGGGCTCAACGACATGTGAGGGTGCACCCCGTGGCCGCAACGGCACGGGGCCAAGTGCAGCCTACCTCCTCCCCGCGCAGGCACGAGGGCGCCTAATCCTTGTGCGGTGAGCCAGCTAAGCAAGCCATGGGCGCAACGCCATGGTCTAGTGGGGCAGCAGCTGACTCGCAACATGACATGCCAACTCACAGCACAGGGGCGCAATGCCCTGTGCACCAAGACGGGATCAGTCATGGGCGCAATGCCATGACTCGTTGCATTGAAGCACCAGACCTGGTCAAGCTTGTCCGCGCATGCTGCCTAGTTCAAAGAGCCTTGATCAAGGCACGTTGGTGAAGCACTCGGTCACAAGCGGCACCTTTGGGGGAAGGCAGCAGCTTGTTAGGACTCACCAGCAGCTGAGGAGATAGGCTCAAGACAAGGTAGCTGGTCAGCTAGTCAGTGGCAGCTAGCTGGAGCAGCAGGGGACCAGGTCAACAAGTAGCAGTTGGCTGAGGTGCTGAAGGCTTGATGCATGGAGGTGGTCCACGAGCAGGCCACGACCTGGAGGGTGGGTGGTTGTGCAAGGCGGTTCAGGGCGGTTCCAGCCAGTTGCATAACCACCCAAATTGGCTCCAAGCTTGAATTTTGAAATTCAAAATGTAACTGCAGCAGTGTCTCTTTTAAAAGGGCACCTGCATCCTTGAGACGGGCAGAGAGAGACAGAGGAAAGGAGAGAATTGTGAGTTGGGTTCTCTGAAAGCTTAGGGGTGTAAGCTTGCTCTCTGACTCAGGGAGAACAATTTTGTATTCTTGTAGTTGAGAATTAATACAAGTTGGGAAGGTTCCCGTATCTCTGTTGTCCCTGGTTTTGGTTTCTTTGCACGTTGCTTGGTTCCTTATTTGCTTGCTTAGTGTTGCTTTGGCTTTCAAAGTGTACTGGGAAGGAAGGTTGGCTAAGGAAGGTCCTTAGCACCGCACATCCAAGGTGAAAAATTTTGGCTAAAATCGAGGGTGTGACAACGACCATATAGCCGGCCATCAGTTGATGGAAGCCATGAATCATGATCCCAGCCAATAGGTGAGCCCTAAACAGAACCATCCCATGTCTTTGCCACCAAAGAAAATGTGCAAAAAAATATATCTAGGTTTCCCACTGAAGAAGATCAAGTGAAGACGTTTCCTTTCCTTATTCCCATTCTTTAATGCATTAAACAAAACCCATGAGACCCATGAGACTATTCTCAGTTCTCACCCTCCCAACATTCTCTAGTGGCCTTTCGCCGCCCAAAAAATTTCCTTTTTAATCTGGTTTCAACATTCCACCCCTTTTTTTCCCAAGTATAATTATTGAAACCTCTTTAACGTAGCCGAGCCGTCGCATCCATCAACCCAACTCGCCACATTTTTCTCCTTTTTGGTTTGTCAATTTGAGAGGACTAACACACTTAAATGAGGTGGGTATGACCCAATAGAAAGATTGATGTTATCGTCCTTACAAAATGCATACACTGTAAATCGTTATTATTTCATACTGATTTGATTCTCATACGGAGAAGAAACTAACATACTTAAAATGAGGTGTCTATGACCCAACAAAAAGATTAATGTTACCATCTTAATTACAGAATGCAAAGACCATAGTTGTTACAATTTGGTATTGATTCTCATCATAGACAGAAAGGGAAATTAGAAGGAACTAAAAAATAAAATAAAAATAAAAAAATAGATTATTTTTATATATTATTTCTAACTTATTTTAATTCTTCTATATAAAAATTAAATAATTTAAAAATATATAAGTTTTTAACTAATTTTAATTATATTTTATTTTTTATATATTTTTCATGAAAAAAATCAAATATGAGAAAATTATTATTTTAAATATTTTATATTTTCTTAATATTTTTAAAAAATCAAATATAGCTTAATTAAATATGAAACCCCCCAAATTAACTTGAGTCTTCTATAATATCTTACAAAAGAAGACAATTATTATTATTATTTTTGTATTGGACATTCAAAATTCAAATTCAAGTTGTCATACAAACAACTTAATGACCCTTTAATTAAGCAGGTTGCTTCAAGGAAGGAATGAGAGAATGTTTAAAAAATGACCATGGAAAGTCTGCAGCACCATTATTATACTTTCCTGATTGTGGAAATGATCAAGGAATATTTGAATCCAAATTAATTTGAGTAATTTATATGAGGATGTTACCAAGTGCTCAAAGAACAGAAACAATGATTCGCCCTCTACAAAGTTAGTGTGAACTTGTCTTTTAAGGGGACCCAACATCAACAATCTCCCTTCTTGACCAGGCACTTGGGGGCCAAGTATTCACTCATTTCCCACTAATGTAATATTTTCTTTCAGAAAAACCATTCGTCAATCTGCCTTTTTTTAGGACCTTTTGTTTTCATAATTTATTGAGGTTGTAGGGGTACGTGTGAGTAAAATAAAGACATGGATGGAAAATGAGTTTCACATTATTCATACCAATCTACAAGGGTAACTTGCTGAGAAAGAGTGGAGTACTATCATTTAGTATCAAGTAATAATATAAGGGTTATTCTTCAACCAAATAGTGGATGCTTTTTGTACTCTAATATGAAAAGAATTGGTGCATAACCCCAGAAGCTTCAAAGAAAGAAACACATGTACATGCTGTTAGTAGTCTTAACTATAACTTCATCCATAAGGAAAGGTTCATATTCTCATCATCACTTTGCTTACCTTATATTTCACTAATCTTAAATTATTTATTGCAGCCATGAAATGAACAAGATGGCTCTATTTTTTGCTTGTGAATTAATGGCTAGACCCAATTAGGAAATTAGGTCATGTCCTCCGGATCATTAAAAGATTAACAACACTAGTAATGGCCTGTTCTAGAACCATAATATCATAATAGTCTCTTGCAATTAATTGTTATACTTAAATGGGTTTGGTAGTATGGGAAAATATAAATTCATGATCCACTAATAACATCAAAAAGGAGAAGAAAATTAACAAGGGAAATTGTCAGCATGATGTGGTTGAATTTTCAACTATCTTTACCTAATCATTTATATAGTGCCTTTTTTCTATCCTAAGAAAATTAATTTTATTTAATTTAAGTTTATTGACATTCAAAAGAGCTCAATCTCATTGCTAAAAGACAAAAATAATTTGAAAATAATAAACACACAAACATAGGTCAAGGGAAGGAAAGGAACAAAGAAGTTAAAAAATGACCAAGTAAAGTAAGTCATCCTAGATTGTGCACTACAATAACTTTAAATAATAAACATAAAGGCATGTTTGAAAACATAGGAATTTCAAGTAACATATACAAATGTTAATTGAATGACATCAAAACCATTCAAACAAGAGAAAGACTCATTGGTGAATGTTTGAGCCTTGATCTTATTTATCTGTAATTTCATCTTATTTATTTATATCTAATTTTTATTTTTTATATCTTTATTCAATAATCTAAATTTAGTTACATGCATCAAGAGTTCAGACTTAAAATTTGATTTTATTCTACTACATAGGTGTTGAAGATGCTAAATTTTTCTTAAGATAGTTTTAAGAGTAGGATGTGAGCAAGGGAAAGAGAAGGTTCATTCTCTAAACATACTTCTTTTATTAAAAATAAAATCAAAATGTTGTGAATGATACAAGAGAGGGTTTAGGTTCTGTTAGCAAGGGGGAACTTCCATGGAGGACGACTTGCCCTTCTTTTTGGTTGGAAGGAGGTGTTTATAGAGTTTTCTTTGAGATTTCTATGAAACTTCTTACTTTTGCGGGTGTCTTTCCTTTTTGTAAGGTTGAAAGCTTTATATTCTTGGTAATAATAATTTTTCACCTCTTCTCGTACTTGTAATTTTTTTATGCTTTATGCAAACTTTTTCAAGTGCAAAATTTTTTTGAGCTACTTGAAGGTGGTTCAATTCACAAGTCCTTGTTTTTTACCAAAATGAAATCAAACTTTTTGCCTCTCTTCAGGTACCATAAAGTTTTTCACCATTCGATTCATTTCATTCTCCTCTCTATGAGATAATTATCATTTTTTTTTTCATATTATATTTGATTCTTGAAAAGTTTGAGAAAACAGAATCGAGAGAAAAATTATAAGAAAAAAAAGGTAAGAAAAATTTGAAAAGTTGATTAGGGAAAAAAAATTATATGATTAAAGAACACACTTTTTCTAAACTTTTCTATATGTATTCATATTTGTTTCTTGTATGTTTTTTAATATTTTTTTTTTTTTTATATGACATGTGTTGGGAAGTATCCCAAATTCCTAATTAGTATAGATTTTTTTTTTTAAAAGAATATTGTATAAAAAATTTTCTAAGTTTAATCTATTATTGTAATATTAGACTTCCTTATAGAGTAAAGGAAGGTTGTTGGAAATATCTCTATAAATATTTTAGGTTATGAGGAGAAAAAGTTATAAGATGGAGATGAGCCTATAAAGACTATATGAGACAGATAGAGATGTGAGGAAGAACAGAAGGCACTCAGTGGAGTGATAGGACTTGTGGTAGGATAGAGATACGAAGAGTGGGAAAACATAAGATATTTCGAGAACCCAATAGTTGTATCTGATTATATCCTCTATAATATTCTGATTATATCCTCTATAATGTTATGATTATGTCCTCTGTAATGTTCTTTATTGTATAGTGAAATGATTCTCTCTCATCCGTGAACGTAAGCATGGTTGGTAGAATCACATTAAAACCTCCTGTACTGTTTGTGTTTATTTTATCTTTGTGTTTTTTATTAACAATGTTTGCATCAAAGCTTCCATTGTCATAACAAATTAGTATCAGAGCTTGGGTTGAAGATTTCTAGAATAATAAAATATCACAGAGCACACAAGATGAAAACAAAAGGAATTTTCAGTAAAGGTGGAGTCAATTGCTCTCTCGTGGTGATATGATACAAAAAAAAAAAAGTTTGTGTTATGCAGAGTTTTAAAGATTGACTTCATGAAATTTCTCGTCTAGGATTTTCCATGTAAATTTGTGTGTTCTTATCTTTCTTGTTGCCTATTCTCATAACAAAATGTCTATATACGAAATTAATTTTTTAAACATTTTTTTTGAAGTATTTTTCAACAATCAAACACAATCTTAAAGTTCATAATTTCTTTTACTTAATGATAGACAATTTAATTATTAAATTACTACTCGCTTCAAAATTTTGAAAAATTTAAAGGCAACCTAAGTTTATTCTTCAATAACAAGTTAATGGATCCTTTGTTTATCCTAATCGAGCACCTAAGATGAAAAGAATTGGAGAAAACCCCCTATCATATTCTACAATTCCCATATCCACTACTCCATCCCCAAGCTAAGGTTCATATTCTAATTTCTAATCAATTTGTCTTCTCCATTATTACTCATCGGATGATTTAGTGGGCTATGCAAAACATGCAGAGAGAGTCGCCAGGCATTTTCAATCAACTTCAATAAGGAAATCACCTAACACAATAAATAAATAAATAATTAAAAATTAAAAATTAAAAATTAAAACTAATTTCACCAACTTGAAATGCAAGCTTTAGACTATCTGGGATGCCTCTTTTTACTTGCTCTTCTCTCTATTTTCAAACCATGGTCTCCTAAAGTTTCCTGCTCCAAAAATTATATTCGAGATGCCACGTCCGCCAACCTTATCCATTCCCAGCTAGTGCTGCATTAAACAAACATTTCTCAAGACCAAGACCCATGTTGAAAGTTAATTCCTTTTCTCTTAACTCACAAGCCCCGAATCTTAATACTGGTAAAGTCCTTCATAACAGTTTTCAAAAGCCCTGAGTTGAATTTTCAGTAGCTCCTTTTGGTAGATCAAAAGACAAGGATCTCCAAAATTAATTTATATTGCCAATGCCACTGCTCATACACTAAGTCGTTTATTGATGACACACTGCAGAAGGGGTTGCTTGTAATCAAGAATTATAGTCCTTTGGGTATATACTTATTAAAAAAAAGCTTAATGAAGAAATTGTTTGCACCATATATAACATCATATATGCCTGTGTTTCTTCTTTAGCTTGACATAACATTCAACTACTATATATTCTATCTGCATCTGTAAAAGTAATTGCTTCCAAGATCCAAAGACAGGGTGATCTGAGTTTTCTTAGTTTTAGGATGATAGATTTTGAAGTTACATAAAATGATTTGGAGTACTAATTCATATTGTTCTTCACTGAGGGGAAAAAGAACTACTGATTCATAACAGAAAATAATAAAAGAGGAGGAGAAATAATGAACGATATTATATTAGATGGATCGATGCATAGCTAATTTACAAGATGATTAACATCCCCTCTAACCTAAACAAATTTACATATTCCTGAGAACTCTGACAAACACAAAAGCCCATACTGTAAGGAGAAAACAAGAACTTGATGTTTACTGTAAGGGATGATCCTTAGCTCAGACTTGCTCAGTATGGGGAGTCGACGCCATGGGCTTTGCCAGGTACTTGGGGTTGTCGTCTCCTGCCATGACTACGATCCTTGGAGCCGTGTTTGGATCTGTGTGCATCGGTCTTGGTGGCTTATCTTTTTCATCATCAGTTGCCAAGTCTGCAGGAGGGTGTTTGTGCGAGCAGGATAGCACGACGAATGCAACCGCAATAAGGCCCAGCAGTAGAGACAACCCAACAAACAGGTATGGCAATGGAGAGTTCAACTGCCAAAATCCATTGGAGGAGGAGGTGTCTACTGTCATAATCTCTCTTTCCCTCTTCTGAGTTTTGCCGACTGTAATGAGCTTGGTGGTATGTCATATATTTATAAAGGAGGATTTGAATATTCTACCAAGTGCACTTGGACCTGTAAAAAACCTTAAAGCCTTTCTCGCCATGGAAGATTCCCTCTCGTGCATTACACTTCTAGAACCATTTACATGGAAAAATAATAAAATTTTCAATCAATCTCTTCTCCATTGTAAGTTATGTAAATCGTTTCCCTTTTTCTTTCTTTCTTTTCGACTGATCAAAGCCCTAGCACTACTCTCATTTATGGTATTGGGTGTCTCCCCTTGTTCAATCTCTACGCTAGAAACATGGCCCGTATATATGTTAACACAATGGCATCATGAAATCCTTTGAGGTGTGGATCACCGCCTGAAATACTAGTAATGGCCTGATCTAACGGGCAATACAGTCGTAATATTGGATTTGATGATTGTGTGCAGTTGAATGGTCTATAAAATGAAGTCATGACCCACTAACCATGTCAACAGTCTACACAAAGGAGAAAAAGAAAAGAAATGATCATTATGGGGTGTGTTTTTGTCAAAGGTCCTCGTGGAATGATGGCAAATACTGTAATGACCCACGCGACGATCGATCCCCTATTTTCCATTCTGCCCATTGATTCTAAAATTAAATTTTACGACCTGTATTTTTCTGGATTGTTTGCATTTGGTCTGTTCTAATTCCTTGCAATTAGTGGATGATATATAAGGTTAGACAGATCTTACAAATGAATAAATAATTGAGGGTGGAAGAAAATGTTAGTGCTAATGGAATAGATTTATAAAAGACAATGACATTAACTATTTTTCTGCAATTTTTGGCCTGAATTGTTAAGTGGCAAGCACAACATATCCTTTGAGTCAGTCAGCGTGACTCATCAATAAGACAAACAGACCACTTCCTACCAATTCCATAGTAAAACTACTCGAGCTCGACCACCACTCGGTACTGCACTTGAACGAAAATACGAAGAACTAGTCTAGGCTCAGAAGATGGAATTGCTAACATGTACCACAAAGGGGACGAAAAGGGTATGGGACAATTACCTCCTCAAATCTCCATTTTGCTAGCACCTTATGGAGGAAGAACTGTCATCGCACTACATGACATCAAACCCTATACAATGGAACCGAAAACTTGAGAGCTACAAGGCATAACCAAATCAAAGGTTTGTTGAAATTATAATCTCGCTTAAAATCAAATCAAAAGAATTTTAGGAATTTGAGAAACATTAGGAATTGTTATTTATTTAGATTTTTTTTATATTAATTAGGACTTTTGGTCCAAGGAATTAGAATCCTAGTGTAAGTATGATTAGTTTGTTATTATATTAAATAATAGAAAGCAATGAAGTATTATTTTAGTAAAAAATATTATCAATATTGGGTTCCAACAAATGGTTTTGAAAACCAAAAGATGGGAAGGTGAAATGCTAGATCATAGCTAGAATATCAGGAAATGTGCAGAATCACAAGAAAGTTGCAATTTTGTTGATGAAATTATAACTACAAATAATAACTTAATTCATCCTCAACTCCTAAAATTCAAAGGTTAAAATTTCAATAATTAGTGTATTTAGATGCTTTAGATTTTAAGATTTATGGGATTTAGTAAACAACGGTTACATTGAAGTGACCGATTCAAAAGAATTTGAGGCACTATCAAAGGGGTAGAAAGATTCATTGAAATATTCTTAAAAAAAAAAATCACTCTATACAATATTCCAAATAGTAGGTGAAAACATATTTGAGAAAATATCAAAGGTGGAAATAATAATATATATAAAAAAAAAGTATGTGTTACTCTACAAAAATTATACAAAGGAGATAATTGTATCAAACGAATTAAGTTGCAAGCATTAAGAGGTGAATTCAAGTCTCTTTGCATGAATGACTCTAAATTAATCTCAGATTATTTTGATCAAGCACAAACCATTGTAAACCAAATGTGGTTAATGGTAAAAAGCTTGATGATCAATGAATAGTGAAGAAAATTATGTAATCTTTAAATGCGAAATTCGACTATGCTACTATAGTTATTAAAGAAGGAAATGATATCTTCACTCTCACAATCGAGGGGTTGATGAATTTATTGTGTTCGCATGAACAACAAATAAATCAAAGAATCCGGTAGTAAACAACAAGGGAATGAAATCAACTCTATTAATTTGGAGTAAGTCTTGCAGAGTAAAGCATCTATAGGAGGTTGTGGTTGTGGTAAAGGTCAAGGAGGACACAACAACTTCAATAATAGAGATGAAGATGGTGACAAAAATTATTCTAAAGGAAATGACAATTGTAGATCCTCTATTTTGCCCTCTTAGCACATATTATCCTATGATCCCTCATTGTACACTTAGGATATATTTTTGAGCTTGTATTGTGTCTTCATTGGTGGTTCACTATTACTCACCTTATCATTATTTTTAGACTCCTTTTGGAAGATATATCTTGGAGGGATTATATGGATGCTTAGTGTGATTTTTTAGTGGTTCTAAGTTTAGTTTAGAAGTTTGTTTTTTTAGAGAATCCTTCTTTCGTTTAGGCTTTGTTGTTTTTAGCACATTAGGTTTCATTTTGATTTTTATTGCATGTTTTTAGGTTAAATGAACTTTGATAAGTTATTTTATTTTTAGTTTGTGATCAATTTTTGATATTTTGAGTGTATAGGTGATTTTTATTTGATGTTTGAAGTGCATGATTGATTGATTTTATTACATGATTAATTTTTAGTGCATGAGTGATTTAAATTTTAAGTTCACATTTGATTCTTGATTTGGAATGTACGTATGATTTTAATTTTGAGTTCATATTTGATTTTGTATTGTGATTGCAAGTGATCTTATTTTTTGAGTTCATAAATGATTTTTGATTTTATTGCATGATTAATTTTAATTTTTAGTGCATCTATAGCTTAATTCACTTAGTTGCATTTTTAGGTTTAGATTACTTAGTTGCACCTTAAGTTTAACTCACTTAATTGTACCTTAACTTAGTTCATTTAGTGGCACCTTAGGCCTAACTTAATTAATTGCACCTTAGGTTTAGCTCACCTAGTTACACTTTCAACTCATTTGATAACACCTTAGGTCTAGCTCACTTAGTTGTACCATAGGTTTAGTTCACTTAGTTGCACTTTACCTCAAGTTCAACTCACTTAGTTGCACTTTAAGTCTAGCTCACTTAGTGACACCTTAGGTTTAGCTCACTTAGTTACACTTTAACTTAAGTTTAGTTCACTTAGTTGCATTTTAGCTTAGCTCACCTAGTGACAACCTTAAGTCTAGGTCACTTAGTTGCACCGTATATTTAGCTCACTTTGTGGCACTTTAACTTAGTTCATTTATTGGTACTTTAGTTCAATTCACTTAGTTACATTTTAGCTCAATTCATTTAGTTATATTTTAGCTCAGTTCACTTAATTATATTTTAGGTTTAGTTTACTTAGTTCCATTTAAAAGAAAAAATTAGTTACACTTTAGTTTAGGTGTACTTTAAGATAGTTCATCTAGATGCATATTTAGTTTATTCCATTTAGGTATACTTTATGTTAGTTTCATGTCACCTTGACACATGGAGATTAAAATTGGTTTTTGAGATTTTAAGGATACTCTTATAAGATATGCATGGCATAGGCATGGAGATTGAGATTGGTTTTTGTGCACGGCCACATGGAAAGGACAAGGAAAAAAAGTGGTCTTTGGGGATTTTTTGAGAGGATACACGGCCATGGAGAGTTTAGAAAGGATAAGACTATTTGGGAAAATATGGAAGACACGGTTGGAGAATTTAAGAAAGAGTATATATATATATATATATATTTGTCTTTTTTGAGAGGTGTACATGACTAGCCACATGGAAAGAAATAAGGAAATGTGAGATTTCGGAGGACCACATATGGGAATACACGGCTACCCATAGGACTCTTGGAGGATATTCTAGCTACTCTTGGGGAGAATAGGGAGTCCATGAATGGGAGGATTTTGGGAAAGATTGAGTTTGGAGATTGAGATTTAGGTGAGATTTTTATAATGGAGAGGAGTCTCCATAAGTGGGTGTGGCTGCATATCAGATTTGGGGGATACATGGGCTGGTTATGGATTTTAGAGATCAAGCACATTGAAATTTTTGGAAAAGATAGGACTCGATCTTTGGGGATAGGGATTGTAATTGAGATTAGGAAGACGATTTTGAGAGTTTGAGGGGAATTCTTTTGGAGATCATGTTTATTTGAGAGGTGGAACTATTATAAATAGCTTTGTTATTACTGTGAAAATAAAATGCAATAAAGTATTATTTTAATAAAAATATTATCAATACCCAATTGTGTGGGTTCCAATCGACGCCATCTAAATTAAATATTTGAACTTTGACAAGCATTAAAATGTTGTTAAGCTTGTTTGAAAAGCCAGCATGCTTAGTATTTCAGGATTTGGTGCTTGTTGAGCTCATGGAACGTTATTATGATGTGAGAGTAAGCTTAATCATAAGTTCCCTAGTGACCATTGACCATTGATTAAGGAGAAAAATCCACTCTACCTGGTTGAGTTGGATTGAAGTTTCACTGGAACTGTTGATATCTTCCCATATACAAATCTCCGTGTGAAATGTTATTCCATATCGTGATCTTAAGACCTTGGTAGGGTACATTTACCTCATAGGCTCATACATTTATCTCTGTAATATATAGGCTCATACTAAAAGCTACTTATTGCCTTTTACTTTTACTTTTACAATGATAAATGTATAAAACCAAAATTTTTGTCTCGAAGTTTTAAACTTTATATTCTTAAATAAAATATTACGTGTACGTGCTAGCTGTTGACCCTAAGGATGCGGGTCTCCACAGTAATACACCTAGAATACAGAATATCCTGAAATAATGTCTACAACTTGTACAACATAGTGGGGATATCAGAAGTGTTTGCCATGATTCACAGTTAATGTCATCACCTTTTTCCAAGTCATTCAACTGCACCATCATTTACTTTTGCGTCTCCAAGCCGCCGCGCAAATCCACTCACACCAGCCAACATTGATCAGTACCTATTTTATATGTCAGCAGCCTTGCGAAATTGCAGTACAAGACATGGAGAAAAGAGAATACGGGAAAAATGTATATGCATACTCTATGTTGTTCCTAAGTTTTCATGTTTTTCTTGTCCAGCAATGTACAATTTCACAAATGAAGGAAGGGGAATTTATTTAGTTCAAAGGCAAAAGCATAGGTTAAATATTACACTTTTGTAATAAGACATTTGGATGTGAGAATGGAAGATGACAAAGCAAGCAAAAGAGGAATTAACTATGTTCTTCAATTATGGGGAGAAAAGAAAAAATAAACTAAGTGGATTGCAGATGATTGAAAACCTGCAAAAAGTAACCAACCAAAATGCCACGCTAAAACAAACATGATTTGTTTTGGTTGTTCTGCAAACTTTACCCCAGAGAAGATAGTTTGGATATTTAACAAGATTGTCTGTAATGTTGGAAAACGATAATTTGAAATATTTTCATGTTAGTGTTTGTCAAAATTGGTTGTCCATCCACCTCCATGCCATTAATGAAATACAAGCTATCGTAACTGGTTCTTCAGAACCTATCTAGAGAAAGAATTGCCTTCACTAAAGTCTATAGCATATTCCCTGGGCATTATCACCATTCTCCTTCCAAGCAAACCAAAAAATATTTTCATCATAGTAAAAGAAACACCTCCATGTATCAGCCGAACCATAAAGCATAGAAACCAGAACAGGTAGGATTGGGGAAGATCGAACCATTCTTGTAGATATCTTAATTGATCATAAGAACACATCTATTCATACTCATCATTTTACATATTCCCGGAAAGTGCAAAACAAAGAGAAAAAACCAAGTAAATGAAGGGGAAAATGAAGGATGGAATAAGGCCTAAGTTGGTAATAATCTATCTAATCTAGCTGATGGCAAAAAAAAAAAAAAAAAAACACTCAGACTTGTTCATCAGAGGCAGTAGTTGAAGTGGGGACTGGTGTTGCCAAGTAGGTGGGATTTTCGTCTCCGGCCATAATGACAACGACCCTCGGCACGGTGTCTGGTTCTGTGCAGATGGTCTTTGGGGGTTTATCTTTGTCATGATCGGGTGAAGGAGTCCTCTTCTTATGTGAGCAGGATAGAATGATGAGTGCAACCCCTATGAGGCTTAAGATTAGAGCCAACCCACCAAAGAAGTATGGGAAAGGAGAATTCCACCGCCATATTTCATTAGAGGAGCTGCTGCTGTTTGCCGGCCTCATCTCTTTCTCTGTGGGTTTTTTCTTTTCTGTAAGTGCGACGAAATGAGGAAGGTGATTGTAGTATTTATAGAGGGAAAGTTTGAATAGTGGAGAGCATTAGGACATTTTATATTAATGAAGAGCCATTGGTCCCAAAGGAAGATTCTCTTTGTGCTTTATAGGTCCTATCTGTTTATGGGGAAAATAACAGCTAGCTTTCAATTCCCAATCCTGAGTCCTGACATGACCCCATATCGTAAATATATATATATTTTTAAATTATTTGTTTTTAATGTTTAATTTTCATTATAATACATAGAAAAAATAAATAAATATGATGCTTGCTTGGCTCACCCAACGTCAGCGTTCCCATCATTTATCATAAAATTATGAAAGTATAAGATATAATTTGATTATTCCAAGAAAAAAAAAAAAAAAAAAACTACAAAAAGGACATCTTGCCAAAATACCCTATCCAGCCCAGGTGACTAGAACTGGTAGCAGTGGCCTGATCTAATGGTAATAATTTAATACAGACTATATACTTATTGGGTGTGATTGTATACAATACTACAACTGAAGACCCTACAAAAAAAAATGCTAATAATTCACTAATGGTGGTTAAAAAGACAAGAAAGGAAGCAATTGACTTTTATATATTACACCTTTTTTGAAGGTAGTAATCAAATGTCTAAACATTTTCCTTTGTTTGGTTGTTGGAGACCAAACATAACCTTCAAGGATTAAAATTTTTGGATTTACCAACTTAATTGGCAGGAATTTACAAACTTCTCGCCGTGAAGAGGATGATTACATAACCGGCCATCAGTTGATGGCAGCCATGAATCATGATCCGGTCAATAGTTGAGCCCAAAAGCTTGCATCTAGCTGGTGGTACATATCTATGTCCATTCAATCATGTGATCCAATTTTGGTTCACACCCATGTAATCTCGAGAAAGATTTTGTACAACAGAAACAGAACCATACTGTGATCCCATGTGTTCGCCACCAAAGAAATATATATATATATATATATATATATATATATATATGTTTGCCACTGAGGAAGATGATGAAGTGAAGATGTTTCCTTGCCTTATTCCCATTCTTTAATTCATTGAACAAAACCTACGAGACCCACGAGAGCCTTCTCAGTTCTCACCCTCCCAACATTCTCTAGTGGCCTTTCGCCGCCCAAATACTTCTTAATATTTGGTTTCAACATTCCACACCTTTTTTTCCCAAGTATGATCATTGAAACATCTTAACGTATCCGAGCCGTCGCATCCATCAACCCAACTCCCCACATTTTTCTCCTTTTTGTTTGTCAATTTTGTGAGAAACCAACACACTTAAAATGAGATCGTATTTTAAGAGAAAGTTGATGTTTATCCTCAATATTTATTTATTTATTATTAATTTGAATTAAAATAGGAGATAAAAGTTAAATTAGAATAGAAGTGGGTGTTTATCCTCAAACATTATTTGTATTTAAATATTCATCAATCATAAGTGAGAATGCAATGTTGATTTTCCTTGTTTATTTCCTTCTCTATATGGTATTAGAGCTCCATCTTAAGGGAGTACGTTAAAATATGATAGGAAAAGTGAATGTTTTCTTTAGTATTCATCTATTTATTGTTAGTTTGAATTAAAATAAGATATAAAATTTGAATTAGAACAAAAGTCTATTATTAATTTGAATTAGAGTAGGAGATAGAGTTTAAATTAGAATAGAAGTCAAGTTTATCCCACAAACATTATTTGTATATGAATATACATCAATCATCAATGAGAATGTAATGACATATTTTTTTAATATCTTCTTCCTTGTTTATAGGTATGAATGCAAATATAGTAAATTATTACAATCTAATACAAAGCTATCAACCTTGAGCTTTTACAACTTTAAAATACATTTACATGGTTAAGAAAAACTTATACATATATATAATGTCATAAATACTTTTTTCACTCCATCTCATGTGTGAAATATCACAATTACCTTTCATGTAGGCAAAATGTCACATTGTGTTCCATATGATCGTAGTCAATAATTAGATCTGATATCATTTATAATAACTCACTCTCAACTATACAGATATTGTCCATTTTGAGTCCAATGTGCCCTACATATATATTTCGTATTTGATATGAGATATTAGCCTTGAAAATTTAAGTGAAACATGAACTTATGAGTCTTCTATACTCAATTACAATAGAACAGAAGGCGTTTGGTTTTGCTTTTCTTTTTTTTCTTTTTTTTACATGTGAACAATTCCTCTATTTGATGAATCAACTGAGATGTGTCATCATGAAAAATTTCTAACATTATAAGTTTTTTCTAAAACATATATATAATGATTGAATTTGCAAGAGGGGGAAGAAAACAATTCTAAGTTGTCATACAAACAATTTAATATCCCTTTAAGCAGGTTACTTCAAGGAAGGAATGAGAGAATATTTAAAAAATGACCATACAAAGCCTGCAGCATCATTATTATACTTTCCTCATTTTGAAAATGATCAAGGCATATTGAAACCAAACTAATTCGACTAATTTATATGAGGATGTTACCAAGTGCTCCAAGAACAGAAACAATGATTCGCCCTCTACAAAGTTAGTGTGAACTGGTCTTTTAAGGGACCCCAACACCAACAATCTCCCTTCTGACCAGGCACTTGGGAGCCAAGGACTCCCCCTTTCCTACTTATATAATATTTTCTTTGAGAAAAATTACTCATCAATCTGCTTTTTTAGGACCTTTTGTTTTCAGAATTTATTAAGGTTGTAGGGATACATGTGAGTAAAATAAAGACATGGATTGATAATGAGTTTCACATTATTCATACCAATCTACAAGGGTAAGTTGCTGAGAAAGAGTGGAGTACTATCATTTAGTATCATGTAATAATATAAGGGTTATTCTCCAACCAAATAGTGGATGCTTTTTGTACTCTAATATGAAAAGAATTGGTGCATAACCCCAGAAGCTTCAAAGAAAGAAACACACGTATGCTGTTAGTAGTCTAACTATAACTTCATCCATAAGGAAGATTCATATTCTCATCACTTTGCTTACTCCATATCTCACCAATGTTAAATTATTTATTGCAGCCAAGAAATGAACAAGATGGCTCTATGCTTTGCTTGGGAATTAATGGCTAGACCCAATTAGGATATAAGGTCATGCCCTCATGCCCTCCGGATGATCATTAAAAGATTAACAGTACTAGTAATGGCCTGTTCTTAGAACCATAAAATCATAATAGCCTCTTGCAATTAGTTATTATACTTAATTGGGTTTGGTAGTATAGGAAAATTTAAACTCATATGATCCACTGATAACGTCAAAAAGGAGAAGAAAATTAAGAAGGGAAATTGTCAATGTGATGTGTTTGATTTTTCAACCATCTTTACCTAATCATTTCTATGGTACCTTTTTTCTATCATAGGAAAGTTAATTTTATTTTATTTAATTTTATTAACAATTTTATTTTTCAACCATCTCATTATTGCTAAAAGACAAAATAATTTGATATTAATAGACAGGTAGGTGGAAAGAAAGGAACAGAGAAGTTAAAAAGTGACCAAGTAAAGTCAAGTCACCATGGAAAATCTAATGCTTTAGGCTATGTTTGGTTCCCGGAAAGTACAAAGGAAAGAAAAAAAATGCTAAGGAAAATGATTTTCTCATGTTTGGTTGTCCTATGAAAAATATCAAAGAAAATCAAATATAAGTAAAACTAATTAAAAACTTATGTATTTTTAAATTATTTAATCTTTATATTGATGAGTTAAAATAAATAAAATGAGTTTGAAATAACAAAAAAAATAATTTATCAACTTTTAATCTATTTTTTTATTTTCCTTCACTTTTTCTTTCCTTCTACTTTTCCTTTGTATTTTCTTTCCCTTGCATTTTCCCTCAAATTTTCCTGGAACCAAACATAGCCTTAGTATTATAACTTTAAATGATAAACATAAAGACATGTTTGAAAACACAGAATTTTCAAATAATGTACTCAAATGCTAATTGAATGACATCAAAACCATTCAAACAAGAGAAGAGTCATTGTTGAATGTTTGAACCTTGGTCTTATTTATTTGTAGTTTCATCTCATTTAGTTATATCTAATTTATATTTCTTTATATTTTTATTCAATATATAATCTAAATTTAGTTACACACATTAAGAGTTGAGATTTAAAATTTGATATATATTATACTATATGGGTGCTGAAGATATTAAATTTTTCTTCAGATAGTTTTAAGAGTAAGCTATGACCAAGGGAAAGATAAGGTTCATCTCTGAATATACTTCTTTATTAAAATATATGCCGTGAAAGATACAAAAAAGGGTTTAGATTATGTTCGCATGGGAGACTTCCATGGAAGAGGATTTGCTCTTCTTTTTGGTTGGAAGGAGTGTTTATGAAGTTTTCTTCATGGTTTCTTATGAAATCTCTTACTTTTGCAGGTCTCTTTCCTTTTTGCAAGGTTGGAAGTTTTATATGCCTCGGAATCATAATCTCTCACTCTTGTTGTACTTACAATAGTCTTTTTTGTGCTTTATGCAAACTTTTTCAAGTGCAGATTTTTCCCAAACTACTTGAAGGTGATTCAGTTTACAAGTACTTGTTTTTGGCTGAAGTAAAATCAAACTTTTGGCCCCTTCAAGTGCCATAGAGGAAACACTATTTGACTCATTTCATTCTCCTCTCTATGAAATAATTATCTTTTTTCTTTATGCATGCTATATTTGATGCTTGAAAAGTTTGAAAAAGAGAAAAATTATAAGGAAAAAAAGAAGATAAGAAAAATTCATAAAACTTTTTTCCTCCTTTCAGACATCCACAAAAAAGATGAGGGAAAAAAATTATATGGTTAAAGAATACATTTTCTTCAAACTCTACTCAATTTTATCTAAGAAAGAACTTTTAATATTTTTCCTTTTCTTTTCCAAATGTTTTTTCTTCATTTTTTTTTTCCATGACATATCTACATAAGAAAATTGTTTAAAAAAAAAAAAAAAATTCCCCACCCCTCTTTTGAGTATTTTCCAAAAATCAAACATATATAGGATTAAAATTTGTAATCTCTCTTAATCAATGATAGACAACTTAATTATTAAATTACTACTAAGCTACCTTTTGAATTGCTTAGAAACTGTGTTGCATGATTTAATCAATTTAAAGTCAACGCAAGTTTATTCTTCAAGGACAAGTTAATGGATCCTTTGGTTATCCTAATGGAGCATCTAAGATGAAAAGAATTGGAACAAACCCCAGATCAAGAAGCAAAAGAGAAAGAAACATATACATACTTCCAATATCCATTACTTCATCCCCAAGCTAAGGTTCTTATTCTAATTTCTAATCACTTTGTCTTCTCTATTATTAGTCATTGGATGATTTAGTGGGCGCTGCCAAAGATACAGAAAGTGAGAGTCGCCAGTCATTTTCAATCAACTTCAATAAGGAAATTGCCCAACAAAAACAAACTAATGTCACCCACTTGAAATGCAAGCTTTAGAGTATCTGGGATGCCTCTTTTAACCTACTCTTCTCTCCATTTGCAAACTACAGTTTCCTAAAGTTTCCTGCTCCAAAAATTATATTCGAGATGCCACCTCCTCCAACCTTATCCATTCCCAGCCAGTGCTGTATTAAACTAACATTTCTTAAGACCAAGACCCATGTTGAAAGTTCAGTCCTTTTTTCTTAACTCACAACCCCCGAATCTTAATACTGGTAAAGTCCTTTAGAACATTTCAATAACATTTTGTATCTAAGATTTTGGAATGTTATAATTTCCGAATGTAGCCTAAGTTACTAAGTTGAATTATCAGTTGCTCCCTTTGGATGATAAAAAAAAAAAAAAAAACATGGGATCTGCAAAATTTGTATTGCCAATGCCACTGCTCATACAGAGTCATTTGTTGATGACAAACTGCAGAAGAGGTTGCTTGTAATTAAGAATTATAGTCCTAGGTTGATGTAATCTATCTGGGCCTCTAAACACAGGGTGATCTGAGTTTTCTTAGCTTTAGGATGACAGATTTTGAAGTCATACAAAATGATCTGGAGTACTAATTCATATTGTTCTTCACTGAGGCGAAAAAGAACTACTGATTCATACCAGAAAATAATAAAAGAGAAGGAGAAATAATGAACGATATATTAGATGGATCGATATATAGCTAATTTACAAGATGATTAACATCCCCTCTAACCTAAAAAACTTACATATTCCCGAGAATTCTGACAAACACAAAAGCCCATAGTACTGTAAGGAGAAAATAAAGAACTTCATGCCTACTTTGAGGGACGATCCCCAGCTCAGACTTGCTCAGTATGGGTAGTCGACGCCATGGGCTTTGCCAGGTACTTGGGGCTGTCGTCTCCTGCCATGACTACGAGCACGGTGTCTGGGTCTGTGTGCATCGGTTTTGGTGGCTTATCTTTGTCATCATCAGTTGCCAAGTCTGCAGGAGGGTGTTTGTGCGAGCAGGTTAGTTTGATGAGTGCAACCGCTATAACGCCCAGCAGTAGAGCCAACCCAACAAACAGGTATGGCAATGGAGAGTTCAACTGCCAAAATCCATTGGAGGAGGTGGTATCTGCTGCCATCATCTCTCTTTCCCTCTTCTGAGTTTTGCCGGTGTACTGTAATGAGCTTGGTGGTATGTCATATATTTATAAAGGAGGATTTGAATATACTACCAAGTGCGCTTGAACCTGTAAATTACCTTAAAGCCTTTCTCGCTATGGAAGATTCCCTCTTGTGCATTACACTTCTAGAACCATTCACAAGGAATTTTCTTTCTTCTTTTTGACTAATCAAAGCCCTAGCACTACTCTCATTTATGGTATGGGGTGTCTCCCCATGCATGTTCAACCTCTGCGCTAGAAACATGGCCTGTATATATGTTAACACAATGCATCATGAAATCCCTTGAGGTGTGGATCACCACCGGAAATACTAGTAATGGCCTGATCTAAGGACCAACACAGTCGCAATATTGGATTTGATGATTGTATGCAGTGGAATGGTCTATAAAATGAAGTCATGACCCACCAACCATGTCAACAGTCAACACAGAGGAGAAAAAAATGAAAAGAAATGATCATTATGGTGTGTGTTTATTGCCAAAGGTCCTCATGGAATGATGGCCTATATGGTAATGACCCACTGGACGACGGATCCCCTATTTTCCATTCCGCCCATTGATTCTAAAATTAAATTATGATGTGGGTTTATTGCCTTGCCCAGATAGGCTCCTTGAGAATACATAAGAGGAATGACTAATTAAAAAGTTCATTAAATTACTAACATTTTATTAAACAAAAAATAATTTTCCTGATATTTATTGAACTATTTTAAATTATAAATTCTTTAATTAATAAAATTTATTGAATAAGTACAAAAGCTGTTATGAAACTTCAGAATGAATTTGATTTAGCCCTTTCAAAGAAAACATGAACTTAACATTATTATATGGTGTAGTTGGTGGGGGTGTTCCAACCACCATTGATAGCTCAATCTTTTTGGCATCTTGAGTGAGTGCACCAAGACAAGATCCACTCCATGGTTGATCTCAGGAGTAATTAGCATCTTGAATGTTGGTCCATTAAATCATGTGGCCAAATTTGATTCACACCCATGCAGCTAAATTCAATTGAAACAATGGTCAAACATTAATCCACCCCGTTGAAATGCTGTCATCCCATATGATGATCATATCTTCCCAATGAAAGTTCCCAAACATTCTCTAGTGGCATTCTTTTTCAAGTCCATCATGTCTCCACCAACCCATCCCTTATTTTCTTCCCCAGTTGACTACACTAACCCAGAACAAGGAGCATATGCCTCATTTAAGAACTGCTTTAATTACAAAATTCAGAAACTGTAATTATTATTTCGATAGAAGGGTTCAGGTTGCTTTGTTGAGTTGACTCAGTACACTGCTTAGTCCTGAAAGGTTGAAACCATGATTAATGGCTCTAGGCTTTAGTCTTATGTCAGTTCTTCACTCATGTGTCTCAATATTCATGTAAGACCAATTTGAAAAATTCTCGCTTTTCTCACGCTTTAGTCATGAAAAGTATGAATTTCACAATTTTAATTTATATTGATTCTTAATCCGCTTTAAAATTATTGAAAAGAAGAAGAAGAAAAAAAAAAGTCTAGTTTGAAATGATAAGTCCAAATTACTTAATTACATAGTGGCAATTTTTCTAAATTAAAATAAATTAGCATTTTATCAATTATCGTAAGTATTCAACAACTTCAAATGACATGAACAAACTTGCTTAATCCTTAAACAAATTTTGAAAGATATGTTTTTGAAGGTGTAAATCCTTCTATATTAATTTTGGAAACGAGAATTTTTTGTGTGGGCTACAATGAAGCAACCTTGCCCTTCTCATAGCTTCGTCTTGCACATTTGTCATGGGTGTAATATTAGGCTTTTGCAAGCTCTCTCCTTTCCAAGCCAAGCCGAGTGGTTGTATTGACTTTCTAGAAAAGGGATACCCCTACCCTTGAGTGCTTAAGATAAGGGTTATCCAATCTTTCGCACTTTTCGATCCCTTTCTTGCCATGATGATTTTTAATTTTTCTTAATAATAAAAAACTTAATTTCTAAACCATATTAGTTAACGCCATTCTTAGTTTGTAAATCACATCGTGCTCAAACTGACCTAATGGAGGAAGCAAAAAAGAAAACAAAAGAATTGGCTCATAGAGGAGCACATATAGGCATCATTGTTAGTTTGTATCGTTAATGCACATGCATGTGTGTTAAATGAATGAAGCTTCCAAGCTTGGAACAAGAGAGAATGATTGGACATTTAAAAGCAAATGTGAAATTGTCTTTTAAGGGGGTATCCCAAACAGCATTTCTCCTTCATATAATAATACTGATTCATATTAATCTAACTTAGTTTCATATCAAAGCAGGGGCATTTCATCATCATGGCAACCATAAGGGTAGGTTCCTTAGGGAATTTGGGTTACCATTTAGAATTCAAGTTTAATATGGGAATCCTTTGTTTATTATATCTAGTGGAGCACTAGAGAAAAAAAAAAAAAGCAAAGAGCCTTGGAAACTCTATCCATAACTTCATCCTTAAGGTAAGATTGTATTTGGTCTTCTGGCTCAAAATTCAGCTCACTGAATGTAAAATTAATTCTTATCACCTCTATTTTCATTTTGCTTCTTTTTTTTTTTCTTTAATTTATTTTGTTTTATTCCAATGTATTAGAGTTTGGTAACCCAAATTTTAATGGGTTCAACCTAAAAAGCCCGCGATGTGACATATGTAGTAAAGAAATTTTATGAGAGTTTTTGTAAGGTGTGTGTGATGTATTTTTTAGGTTATGCAGTAGTTACTCATAACTCTTTCCTTTCTATAACAATTTTTGACATAATGGATTTTCTTTTCCTCTACCCATGGTTTTTCCTATTTAAGGTTTTCCACATAAATTTAAGTGTAAGTTTGTTTTTTCTTGTTGCCTATTCTCGTTCTTTCATAACACTATGTTATATATATATAAAGAGAGTAAAAAAATATTAATAAATTATTTTTACATGTTTTTTTAATTCTATTTTATTTATTTTTTTCTTCTAGATAAAGATTAAATAATTTGAAATTTTATAAATTTATAACTAATTTTAATTATATTTAATTTTTTTTTCATATTTTTCATGATAAATTAAATATCAGAAAATCATTTTTCAGGCTATATCTATTTCCCAAAATTTGAAAGAAAATACAAGAAAAAAGAAATACAAAGAAAAAATAAAAATAAACTTAAAATTAATAAATTATTTTTATATATTATTTCAAACTTACTTATTTTAATTCTTCTATAAAAATTAAATATTTGTTATTTATTTCTTTCTTTCTTTCTTTCTTTCTTTCTTTCTTAAATATTTTTCCTAAATCAAATATATGTATTTTTTTTTTCTTTTCTTAAGTGTTTTTTGTCCTCTCATTTCCTTTTTAGGTCAATAAATTAAACAGACTATAGAATCAACCTAAGCATTTAAGCTAGGGGTGCAACTTTGATGGGTTGGCTTGACCCAACCCGAATCGAACCCAACATTTGGACAAGCTTGGATAATTATTTTCAATACTCAATTTAAGTTTATGTTAGATTTTTTCAACCCAAACTCAATTTGAGTTGGGCTTGGGTCAAGGTTTAGGCAACTCAAGTCTAACCCGAACCTAATTTAATACTATTATAATATTTATAATGTATATTATCTTACATAATGATATTTATTTTCTTTTTAAATTTTTAAGAAAAAAATCAAATTATGTTGTAAAACAAAGTGAGAGAAGAAAAAAACAACAAAGAAATAATAAAATGCTTGAAGAGAAAATTGAATTGATTTTCATTAGGGGTCTCTCCCTTTTATAGAGAATCACAAAAAGATAAACATCATTACGAATGATCATCCATAAGTTTCCACAATGCTACAAATTCTCACATTTTATAACACTCCCTCGTGGATGATCATAAGAATATGGTAACTACCTCGTTAAAACCTTACTAGTAAAACTCAATGAGACAAAACTTGGACAAAGAAAAAAGAGTGCAGCATATCCATATTAGTATTTTTCCCCTCATGTGGACATGATTATGATTTCTTCAACATTTCAATTAGTAGATCCTCTCAATCTTCGCATTCCCATGTCATTCATTAACTTTTTCGATGAGGTCAAAGGTAATGCTTTTGTGAATAAATCTGTTAGATTATTGTATGACTTAATCTGTTGAACATTAATCTCACCTTTCTCTTGGAGCTCGTTAGTATAGAAGAATTTAGGGGAGATATGCTTAGTTTTATCACCTTTTATGAATCCTCCTTTAATTTGTACAATACAAGCAGAATTATCTTCATGTAACTTGGTTGCATTGCCTTTGATGGAAGGTAGTTCATATGCTTCTTGAATATGTTGAATCATTGACCTTATTCATACTCATTCACGACTTGTTTCATAAATTGTAAGAATTTCTGAATGATTTGAAATGTGGTTACCATTGTCTGCTTGACTGATCTCCAAGATATTGTCATTCCACCATAAGTAAAGATATATCCCATTTGAGATCGAACTTTATGAGGATCTAAAAGATATCCTACATTTGCATATCCAATCAATTGTGATTTTGATTCTTTTGAATAATATAAGCTTATGTCACTTGTTCCACGAAGGTATCGCAATATATGTTTAATCTCATTCCAATACCTTTTAGTTGAGGCAGAACTATATCTTGCTAGCAAGTTAACAGAGAATGCTATGTCTGGTCTAATGGAATTTGCAAGATACATTAGTGCATAAATTGCACTGAGATATGGTACTTTTGAACCAAACAATTCTTTATTTTCTTCTTTAGGACGAATTGGGTCTTTGTTCACTTCAAGTGAACGAACAACCATGGGGAATTGATTGGATGTGATTTGTCCATAAAAAAATCGTTTTAATACTATATCTATATATGTCAATTGATGGACTAATTTGTCATTTGAACAATGCTCAATTTCTAGGCTAAGGCAGTATCTTGTTTTTCTCAAATCTTTCATTTCAAATTCCTTCTTTAAATAATTGACTGTTTTTGTGAGCTCATCAAAAGTCTCTATAAGGTTCAAATCATCCACATATACTACAATTATTGTAAGCCCAGTTTTTTATTTCTTGATAAAAACACATGAGCAAATTGAATTATTCACATATCCTTCTTTTAACAAATACTCACTCAAACAATTATACCACATGTGTCCGAATTGCTTTAATCCGTATAGAGATCTTTGTAGTTTAATTGAGTACATGTTTCAAGGTTTTGGATTAGTTACTTCAGGCAATTTGAATCCTTCAGGGATTTTTATATATGGGTTAGTATCTATAGACCCATATAAATAGGTTGTAACAACATCCATAAGACGCATATCTTGTCCTTCAAAGACTGTTAAACTTATAAAGTATTGAAATGTGATTACGTCCATTATAGGGAAATAAGCTTCCTCATAGTCTATACCAGATCTTTGAGAGAAACCTTGAGCAATAAGTTGTGCTTTATATCTTATGATTTCATCATTCTCATTTCATTTTTTTCACAAAGACCCATTTATATCCAACAAGTTTTATGTTTTCAGGTGTTTGAACTACAAGTCCAAATACCTCTTGTTTTGCTAACGAGTTTAGCTCTGTTTGGATTGTTTCTTTCCGTTTTGGCCAACCATTCCTTTTTCGACATCCATCCACAGTTCTTCATCATTTCTCATG